>NC_140583.1:346257703-346293788 GCF_964204655.1 Triturus cristatus
CTGTTGTGATATGGTACTCACTGTGTGTGTCCTCTGACGTTGAGCTGCGGTTGGCTGTGTATCTGGGTCCTCTGAGACTGACAGGGAAATCAGGTTCCGGGCTGAATGCCGTTGCCTGTCTAGCGTGGACGTCTTCCTTGACATCCTCTTGTTCGAATTCCTTTTCGAAAAATGTCGGATTCTCGTCATCTCACTGTTGTTCCAAGGCACGCCAACGTGAACGGTCTTCTGCTATGGAAAAGCAGAACGGAAGGCTTCATTATGGTCCGGGGACAGACAAAGATTTCAGACAGCATGCTGGCTGTCAACGAGTAGTTTAAATGGCACTGTGGACAGTATTGAAAGTTTTTTTCTTTCCAACATGTGGTGCCCATTCTTTAACGCGAGACTCGTGGAAAGGACCCTGTCTGGGGCCAAGACCTGCGGGGGCTAGAGGATCACCAACGATGCGAGACCGAAGCAGTCGACTACGATGGTGAAAATGAAAGATTGTTCAGAGGCTACCAGAAGTGGAAAACTCTTAAGGCCCCGACAAAGGGTGCCAAGTAGTGTCGTGAGTCCCGACAATGCACGTCCGAACTATTAGGTGGAAGAAAACAATCAAACCATGTAGTCGATGCCCATGCACACTGCCGACTAAGGAGTCACTATACCAGGTAACTCAAAAAACTTCTTCGACTAAAAACAAGTTGTACTCATTTAAGCTGAGCATTAGATGGGATCCAGCTCACCATGCACTTCATCAGCCTTCATAATAGTTCATACTTCTGCAGTTGTTCTAATGCCATTGCCAAGAGAAAAGGTTGCAATAACTCTGTCCTTAGGCCATTAATCAGGGGCCAAACATGCATGCCACAAAGCATCAAGAAAACAAGTCATCATATTTGGGTCTCTATAAGGCTCTCCTTAGATGTAGAGCGGTAAGATAAGCAAACCTACATTTTAAACCAACTGGGTGAATTATGGCTTGAGCCTATAAATTACAAACACAGACACTTTATGAAGAGGCATGGACACAGGGCATGCGGGTAAAATGGGAGAGTAATGTGAATGATATGGATACTCAGCGATCAATTATTAGTTCCCTTCGATCAGCAGGAGACCCAGGTCCCAACAGGATGGAAAGCATATGCCACAAATTCCAGCAATGCCGTGGGTGTTCAAGACATTACTACTCTGAAACTTCGGCCAAGATAATGCACTAAACTGCTTATGAAAAATGCAAAGCTGAGATCCGCATACAGGCCCATGAGGATTTGTACACTTCTCTTTACTAATCCAACAGAGGACCTCTTATTTATCTTGCCAGCTGAGTCTCGACCTGAAAAAAGATCTAATCAGGCCAAGATGCAGCATTAAACCCCTAAAAGCCTACAAATATGTCCGTCTGAATGGCACTTAGACCCCGAACTGCAGGCTATATATAACTATAAACTTGAATCTCTGTTGCATGTCGTATGTGTCTGCTAAGAGTTGAATGGGTTGAGGTGTTATAGGTTTACTCCTACATTTCGCATTTTAGAAATCAGGGAACGTCAAAACACAATTGCAGCATGCCTAAGTGGGACACACGCTCCGCTAACAACAAGTTTCTGAAATCTTTGAAGGACACCTACAAAGATATGAACACGAATGCCTCGTTATTTCCAACCGCTAATTTGTTAGAGTTCTCGGTATGGACACTCTGCATATTATTAGATCTTTATATTTTAACAGAATTCAGCCTGATATTTAGATCGAAGGCTGATGGAGCACAGAGGGGAAGAAATAACGTGACAGTTCCAGCCTGCACAATGCACTTTAACACAATGAGTTATCAACCCATTATTTGCATATTGAATCAATTTTGTAGATTGAAAAGGTTTTTGGATCAGGTTTTTATGTTCTAAGATAAGAACGAAACCGGCAGGATATCTCTGAACAGCACATGCAACTTTATGCCACTCATGAACGAAGTATGAGTTTTTCTGCTCATTGGCTATAATGCATCAATCACGCAATAATGCACTTGTTATGCATTAATCTAGGAGTGAAGCTAGCGCAATGAAGTTTGAAACCATCTTGCTCATAGTGAATTTTATATCAAGTATCTTTATGCTTTATGTTTCAACAGAAGAATGATGCTTTTGTGATACCGCTAGCTAGCATTATGTACTTTATGCCTTTTTAGAATGAAGTTAGAGTACTACCTTGCTCATTTTACATACAGTACTATCACCTAGATGTGCTTCAAACCAGGAACGATATATCGTTTTTGTCTGCTTATTGTGCACACTTAATTTACTTTCAGATGATATCCTGACCACACTTCAATGTAAAAATGCAAGAACATAATTTTCGTTGTTTTAGTGTTTGTGTTATCTAGTTTTTAGCTTAAGTATATTAATTTGATATAACAAACTAATGTTTGATGAAGTGCTAATTACGCTTTTGTTTTCTCCCTGAATTTGGCATAAGCTTTTAATATTGTTATGGTTTTAATTAACTAAAAAAAAAATTACGTTACTTTACCTACAATTTAATTAATTCACATTGCACAGCTAATCTTAAGAGTTTACCAAATGTTTATCACTACTACTAAAACTGATATACTTCCTTAAAAGCCCCAAACAGTTGCACTGGTGGACATGCACTACATCAAGTAATCAGTACAGTTCTGTCCTTGTCTCCCACACATTTTTTTTCCACTGGAGCACTAAAGAAATGCTCTTGTCAAAACAACCCTTCATAGTGATTTTCACTGTTTTCTCTTTTTAAAAAGCTTCTACCAATCTTCTGATAATATTTTAACATCTCAGCCTTCAGCAGTCCCAAAGGACACTGGCGATCTACAGAACCATATCCCTTCTCCCCTACCTGGCAACAGTTCTGGATAAACTCGCCAACAAACAACCGGCGGACCACCTTAAACCAAACAGCTCCTGGACCCTTCTCAATCTGGATTTAGGTTCAATCTCAGCACTAAAACTGCTCTTTTCACCGCCACCGACATCATCCATCTAAGCATGGACAGGTGAGACAAAGCAGAACTCATTCTTCTCGACCTCTTCGCATTCAACACCATCTCCCACCCCATTCTCCTTCCTATGACTCCACAAGATTGAAATACATGGACCTGCAATCCAATGGATCATATCTTCGTCACATGACGCACCCAGTCAGGCAGTCTGGACCCGCACTCCTCCTTTGCCTCCATCTTGATCTGTGGTGTCTTCCGGGCCCCCTTACTCAGCACCATGATCTTCTACGATCCCTCCATTGGACAACATTGTCAGAGCCCATATACCCAAAATCATCTTGTACGCTAACGACACACAGCTCACTCTCGCCTGCTCTGAAGACACCTCTCACACCCAGACGAATATCATCAACTGTATGTTGTCCAAAGTCACAAACTGGATGAACATCCACTGTCCAAATCTCAACCCCAACAAAATTGAGGTGGTAATCTTCCAAAAAGACTCCTCTCTCTGGTCCTTGGCCGGGTGGCCCCCTGAATTAGGACTGACACCAAACTTGTCACACCAAGCCAGGAACTTAGGGGTCATGATCGACAATCAAATCTCAATGACCAACGAGGCTAACAAGGTTGTCTGCTCCTGCTTCCACCCCTCAAGCTCCTCAGGAACATCTCCAGATGGCTCCCACTAAACAGCCATAGAACTGTTACCTAAGCCCTGATTACCAGCAAACTACACTCTATGTCAGCATCACCGTGCAGCTCAGTAAGAGACTCCAGAACATTCCCCTCCCCACCCCAGCATACCTGAACAGCCACATCAACCTCCACATATTGACCAGACACCGCCACTTGGATGGCCTCCTGCTCCCCCATGTCCCCCGGCAGCCATACATTTTTTACGCCCCACCCCCAAAAAAACCCTGGAACAATCTCCCCCTTTACATCAGAGCCACCAGCTCTCTCATAGAATTCCACACAAAACCTGGCAATTCCAATATGCCCGTCAGGGTAGTAACTTCCTTCTTGGGTATACCCCAGGGTGATACGTTTGCTACACAACACAACATAAAACAGCCACAACGTGCGTTGTATGCAACATCACTGACATACGATTAAGATGAAATAAATGGAACAGTACACCTTCTGCTTGTAGCTCAAGTACGGCAATATCCAGTGTTCTACACCTTCCTTTAATACATGAGCCTCAGAAAAGAATGAAACTTTATTTTATAAACGGTGCTTTTCCACCTAGATAATACTCTTCACCTTCAAAGACCAAAAGAGGGGTTCTGCATAGGACCAACATCGGCCTTACAGATTAAACATTTCATGTGGTAACTTCAGAATCTATTCCAAAACTTTGGTAAAACTGTGCCAGACCTCTGGCCTTCAGTTCAGTTTTCACTTCTTGTAGGTGCTTAGCCTAGGACTACGATTGTGAAAATGTCAATACTATAATATTAATAACTGTACAACTTCAAACACCTTTCCCTCTTACCAGCACACACTTTCAGCTATACAACAATGAGTGCAAGCTTATTCCTTACAGCAAAACACATTTTTAAAGTTTTCATCATCTTTGAAGACCAACTACGGCACTGTATTTTAAGGCCAGGTCACATACATAAGGATGATCAAATAATGTAAGTTTTTGTCTAAAAAGCTTCCTTACTTACCTGACATATGTGAGATTAAATCTGATTGGGAGTTGGAAATCAAGCTGGATAGTAGCACACTGATGGTATCTGCCAATAGCGTCTTTAATTTTTATATCAATCTGTAAGGGAAAAGGCCGGTTAGCAGCTAATAGCTGTTTTTTGTCACTATTTCTATCAGAGTTAAAAAAAAAAAAATGTGTCCATGAGTTGGCTGCATTGTCTTACTGACCTTGGGGCCATAGAATGCTCCATCGCCTGGATTCAGTTTCCAAGCTTCTCCAAACTCGTTAAGACTCTCCTCTAATTGCTATAAATAATAAGAAACTAAAATAAGATAACAGTGCATAAACAAGTCCCAAAGCTCTAACTGTGTGCGAGGCCAAATCCAAGACATTACAGGTGACAAGGGATGACATTAGGATTACCATACTACTGAGGTTGGTAACATCATTCCATTTACACAACAGCATCTGATTTTTAAGGAAGGCATGGTGTTGATCTAAAAGCTACACTCTACATCACCTCACCACAAAAGTGAAGGTGGAGGTTGTGAAAACACATCAGTAGGTTGATCAATATTTGAACAATGCACACATAAAACTGCGCTGCATGCTTAGAATACCAAGGAGTTACAGAGTAGATTATCCAAGAGAGACTAAGGAAATGTAAAGAGTGTGATAAGTGAGTTAAACAATTATGATTAGACGATAACAAGTAAGTATGTGAGTAACCACCTCAAAACCGCATGGGCCCTTGTGCTCAACAGTCTTTAGTTCATAAACTAATACATAATCTTCAAATAACATTTCTATATCTCAATAAACTACGCACTAAAAACTAAATGATGCACTTCCATTGATATTATTAACCAGAAGAATACATCCATTCACAGAAAATCTGTAAAGTAAAATGGAGGCAAACAGCCACACCTAATTTCATAGTGATAAATAAACCAATGGTGGGGTTTATCCATAAAGCAGTCTGATAAGGCAGGTAAATTTAAGCTTAATAAACCACCATGCCATGGAATAGGATTTTAGAACATGAGATCAAAGCAGCACACAACTGAACATACATCACAAACATAACAATACAAATCCTGTGGGTCATGGCCACGGAGGAAGGTTTCTCTCCTTGCAAGAAATCACACATTTTACAAATATAGGAGAATTGCTGAGTTGAGTTCACAAGCACCCAATACAGAAACAAATCACCCACAACATGTCACAATTTTCAAGCAGCATTTCTTGTCTGGCAACTGCCTTCCATCTAGTCTTTACTTCCTTTTGGGGTAGATTGGGATTTGAAAAGTAGGTGTCCTTCAGGTTGAAGGCCGTCATGAAGTCCCATACCTACAGTAGAGGGATGACATCCTGGAGCATCGCTATGTGGAAGTGCTCAGACAGTATGTACTTGTTGAGGGGCCGGGGACTGAGCATGGGCCTGAAAGACCAGTCCTTCTTGGGAGTGAGACAGTAGAGGGAGTACACTCCATTGCCTTGCTGGTGTGGCGGCACAGGCTCTATGGCCCCCTTTCAAATGAGTGTGTCTACTTCCTCTTGGAGGAGGCACTGGTGTTAAGGAGAGACGGTGTGTTTGTGTTGTGCAATGTCTGGCGGGGTTGTGGTGAGTTACAAGCAGTTACAAGCAGTAACCCTGGCCTCTGATGGCAAATACCGATTGATCTCAGATGATTATGGCCCACCATGGAAGAAACCTCTGTAGTCTTCCCCTGCGATCGGAGGGAAGTGTGAGCGAGTCAGAGTATGGTGGGCCGCCTGCTTTAACGGTACTGTCCTTCTTCCCTCGGAGTTGTTACCCCTGCAGCCCACCTGTAATAGCCCCATTAAGTGGTTTTCTGGTTCTGCTGCCTCTGAAAAGCAGTAGAAGCATTGGGAGAGGTGGACTTAGTCCTTCCACAGTACTGAGACCTGCTAAAAGGAGCCACAGGGAGGAAGAGTCTGAAACGAACAATGGCTTTGGCTGTGCCTGTGTTCGTTTTGAGCATGTGGTCGACCTGTAGTCCTAAGAGGTGGTTCCCAATTGTAGTGCAGATTGAGCCGGTGCTGTAGCACTTCTGGCTTAAAGGCAGAGACAGACAACAAGGCATGGCATTAGACGAGTATGCTTGAGTTGAATCTGTGCGCCACAGTGTCCACAGCATCTAGGACACACTGAATGATTAGATATGATTTTTCCCTCAGTGAAAAAGTTATGGCCTTGTTTCCGTTGCTCCTGGAGGTATTGGAGGAGCTCTTTAATTTCATCACTGTATGCCTGGTCGCACCAGGAGAGCATGCCTATTGAATTAGCGATACCCGAAATGGGCAGCTAACTGGGCTGCAACATGTTTACTAGCCGTGCCAATCTTCTTGCTCTCCTTGTCTGGGGTTGGAGTGCCACTGGTGCCTTGAGTGTTGGCTCCCTTATAGAATGTGTGCACTATCAGGGAGTCTGGGGGAACTGACCTCTGATGTAGGAAGGATCTGAGGAGGAAGTTTTATATTTCTTCTCCACCCTAGCAGTCACCACCAGAGGCATTGACCGGCTTCTTGAAATTTTCAGGAGCGGACTTCAGTATGCCCTTGAGCATGGGTAAAAATTGGAGGGAGCGCTGTGTGGATTAGAGTATTTCCACTAGGAAATCCTCGTCCTCTTGAACCACATGTAATTCCACACTGTGGAAGGCTGCGGCTCAATAAAGGACCTCAATGTATGAAGTGTTGTCATCTGGAAAGGGACAGTTTGGCAGGATAGACGTCTGGGACAGTGTTCCCAGATGGATCAACATAATCATCTGAGGGGTCATCCCGAGGATCGAGGCACTAGTCGGCTTCTACCTTGACCCTGTTGTCCAACTCCTCCTCCTTCCCCTCAACTTTCACTTCCATCCTCTCCCCTCCCTCAACCTTCTTCCAAGGGTCACCCCTCACCACATTCACCTGGGGGTTCCCCATATTCATCACTCGGAGGATGAGGGGAGGTAGTCCTTCATTTCCTTTAGATCCTAATGAAGTGAGTAGAAAATATGACCGTGCAAAGAATCAGAAAGAAAAGGTATCTGTAACAATCTGATGCTTCCGGGGAGTAGGGCTGGTCGCATGTGAATTTACACTACTGCATGCCACTAACAGATGCTTACAGGGTAAGTTACTTTTACGGTTGGTGGCATGTTTAGCTGTTGATACAAATGCTCTGCATAGACTATAAAGCAGTACTCTTACTAAGCAGTGGCTAAGTGTAGGATGTTGCAGAGAACTGAAAAAGCATACATCGAATTTGTTGGCCAACATTAGCTTGCTGGCATCTATGGAAACGCTACTGAGGAAAGCCATAGATATTCACTTTTTTTTGGTGCAGTTGTGTTCCGGTGGGGTGGGCAATTGCCACTTCGGTCTAGCTTAACAGGTTTACGTTTGACCAATTAATACATTTGGCCAACCAGCAGGCAATGCATCCCTGTGAGAGAGCATAGCCCATCAGTGGTTTGGCAAATGAAACAAAAAGCTATTGAGTTTTGCAGAATGCTTTTGTTCTGTCAATGTAAAACATAAGAGCCCTCTTGACAACTAGTGTGTGAAGTGCCGCTACAGAGAAAAACACTGGTAATTCAATGGTTTTATAAAGGGGAAAGGAAGACACTACTTTAGGGAGAAACTTTGGATATGTCCTAAAGACAAGTCTTTCATTATGGACCTGGAAAAAAGGTTCCTCTATAGGGGGAACAACCTTTACAACGCAACTTTTACAACGCACTACCATTACAACGCATTTTTTACAACGCATAATCCATTACAACGCATGACATTACAACGCATGACACTACAACGCATTTTTAAAAACTACCTTTACAACGCATTCCATTACAACGCATACTACCATTACAACGCATACCATTACAACGCATAATATTACACTATACTATCCAACACTTACCCTACTGATGCACCCCCTGGAGTTAGAATAGTAATTTTTACCCCTACACTATCCAACACTTACCCTACTGTTGCACCCCCTGGAGTTAGAATAGTAATTTTTACCCCTACACTATCCAACACTTACCCTACTGTTGCACCCCCTGGAGTTAGAATAGTAATTTTTACCCCTACACTATCCAACACTTACCCTACTGTTGCACCCCCTGGAGTTAGAATAGTAATTTTTACCCCTACACTATCCAACACTTACCCTACTGTTGCACCCCCTGGAGTTAGAATAGTAATTTTTACCCCTATACTATCCAACACTTACCCTACTGATGCACCCCCTGGAGTTAGAATAGTAATTTTTACCCCTATACTATCCAACACTTACCCTACTGATGCACCCCCTGGAGTTAGAATAGTAATTTTTACCCCTATACTATCCAACACTTACCCTACTGATGCACCCCCTGGAGTTAGAATAGTAATTTTTACCCCTATACTATCCAACACTTACCCTACTGATGCACCCCCTGGAGTTAGAATAGTAATTTTTACCCCTATACTATCCAACACTTACCCTACTGATGCACCCCCTGGAGTTAGAATAGTAATTTTTACCCCTATACTATCCAATACTTACCTTAAATGTAATTTAATATTATGCGTTGTAATGGTATGCGTTGTAAAGGTAGTATGCGTTGTAATGGTAATGCGTTGTAAAGGTATTTATTAAAAATGCGTTGTAGTGTCCTGCGTTGTAATGTCATGCGTTGTAATGGATTATGCGTTGTAAAAAATGCGTTGTAAGTGCATGCGTTGTAAAAGTGTGCGTTGTAACGTCATACATCCCCTCTATAGTGTGATCTTGAAGCTCACAAATTTGACTAAGATAGCTTATGGCCACCAGGTATGCCACTTTCCAAGAGAGGAACTTGTGCCCCAGAAAGGCATGGATGCTGGCTCGCGCTGGAATGGACTTGGAGCTCATGCTTAAAGTGTACACATGAATTTAAATGTCTCAATCCAGAGCTCATGCTGAATGCATATAAGTGAAGAAAAAAAAGAAAGTCTCGGAAACAGGCTCACCGAATTCAAACTACAGAAAAATTATCCATATGCTGGAAAGCTCTAAAGTACTTCAGTTAGCTTGAGAATGACATATTAAAGAGGTGCGGTCCTATCCTAAAGGTGTGGTATGGGTTCAGTAGCACGTCACCAAATTATGTTGTGTCCCAGAGAGGCACCAACCTCCAAGGTAAAGGATATTATGATTTATTTATTAAATTTCTCTTTCACCAAAAGACAACACACAACACTCTGGTAACAGCTCCTGATCTCAACAGGACATTGAACACTCACAAAGAAATACCGAAGCCAAGTTTCAATATTAAAGCAACCATCAATAAATAAAATATAACAGAACTGCAGTGGGCATGAATGGAGGAGTCCGAAAGCTTGGCCCATAAATCCTGTTGGAACAATGTTGCGGTTCGACCCAAGGACGGTAGGTACTCTGGGTGGAATAAAGTGTTTAAGTCCTTCCATGTAGGCCTTGATGACAGGGACAATGAAGAGTGAAGTATGTTCCCTATTCTGAAGGGAGACACCAACTGCTGCGAAGTAAAGTCTAAAAGAAGTGTAGAAGAGGCCTGATATTTGCAAATGTAGCAGACTATGTCTTGGACAGCTAGATTTACAGGGTTAATGCATTTAGAGAGACAATAGTGAACAAAGCATTTTCCTTTGGCTGCATGGCCTGCCTGTGTGTTGGGCTTCCTGGAGGATAAATGAAAAATAGAGTCCAATTGTTTCAGAAGGACTAACCCTCCTAAAGGAAAGAAAACAAAAGGTTTTCTTATTAAACTCTCACTCACCAGGGTTATCCCTTGGTTGCATGCTTCATAGGGTCCATCACATTCCGCTGCGGTATGAGGCATACTACGTCCTACGACACATGGGGTATCCAAATGATAAAGGAGATGGAAAAAGAAAGGAGTGGAAAGGTTTTATGGAGTGAGATTGAAAATACCTGCCCAGAAGGTGAACCACTATTTATTCTTGCTTCTAGTCAGTATAGGTAAAAACAAGGGGGAAATGAAAGGAAAGGCTTTAACATGCCTGCCTTTTTAAAAGGGCAACATGTTTCAAGCCGCCACCCACAGGCTTTTCATCAGGACCAAAGGAAACTAACTCCCCGATACCACACCTGTTCTGCTAATCGCACGCACACTGCATGCCAAACAGTAATATTTTAGTTTGGTTTATACAGCACGTACTTGGTAATTACTGTCTGTAGCTATAAAAGATGCAAAATGTCTGCCTCATGGGTACTCAGGTTGTGAGTGAAGGCTGTATTAACACACACACTCCAAAGCTTCACCTCCACCTATCAACTGAATAATCAGTTGATAGGCGGAGGTGAAGCTTTGGAGTAGGTAATAATTACCAAGTAGTTGGGGTGCCTGATTGTGCCCCAATTATAAGTGAGAAGATATGGCAGGTCGGGCAATAGGGACTGGTCTAGAAGAGTGATGAACCAAGGCTGCCTGGCGCATTTTGAAGTCACCAGAATGAAGGACGTTTGCCGAAGCTTCCAGACCAAGAATGGAAGAAGTGGGATAGGAGGAAAGGGTAGGCAAATATCCCTGGCCAATTAATCTCTACATATTGTGTGAGCTCCAGTTTCTAACATGGAAAGTTGCTTTCCTAGTAGCATCACTTCTCTTAGAAGAGTTAGTGAACTGCAAGCGCTAACTATTCAGGAACCTTTCCTACAAATCCATCACAATAAGGTTGTTCTCAGAACCAATCCAAAATTCCTCCCTAAAGTCATTTCTCCTTTCCACCTCAATCAGTCTGTAGAGTTGCCAGTTTTCTTCTCGCAGCCACAGACAGTCGCAGAAAGAGCTCTTCATACCCTAGATGTCAAAAGAGCATTGCTTTATTACATGGAAAGGACACAACCTTTTCGTAAGACCAAACAACTTTTTGTGTCATTCTCACCACCACACAAAGGCAACCCCATATAAAAGTCTGGGATAGCTAGATGGATTGTTTAATGCATACGCATTTGCTATCACAAAGCAAAACGTACTTTATCTGTTCCTCCTAAAGCCCACTCTACACAAAAGATAGGGGCATCAATGGCATTTTTAGGGAACATTCCCTTAGATGACATCTGCAAAGCAGCTACATGGTGTACACCGCATACATTCACAAAACACTATTCTCTAGATGTGCAAACAAAACAACAAGCTAGTGTGGGCCAGGTTGTACTCAAAACGCTTTTTCAAACTACTGCAACAGGTACTGGTGGTCATCGCTAGGGATGGGTACTGCTATACAATCTATGCTAAGTGTGTGATCTGCAGATCATATGCCCCAAACAGAAAATGCTACTTACCAGTATGCATCTGTTCTTGGCATGTAGAGCTGCAGATCCACACACGCCCACCTGCCTCCCCGGCTACCTTTATCTGTTCCAGTACTATCTTATTTAGATACAGCATACATGGGCATCTTTATGTCTCTTACAAAACTCCATCATTTCCCTGCTGGCGAAAAACAATCTGAGGATGGAGCCGATGCCCATGCGCACTATAGTCTAAAGGAGGAGTCACCTATCCCGTGACTTCCAAAGATTTTTCCAGGACAAAAACAAGTGCAAACACCAGATGGCGATCTATGCTAATTGTGTGATCTGCAGCTCATATGCCTCGAACAAAGGGCTATTCCTGAAGGGGCTGAAGGTGGAACTTTATTGTGTTTTAAAAATGTAACCCTAGACCACGGAGGAGATCTGTGCACTCTTGATTACCATCTCATCCATAGGAGGATGAGATGGTGTACTCACAGTCAAAGTCTTCAGCTGGTGCTCAGTGGGCCGGTTGTTCCTTGGTCTGAGAACTGGGTTTCGGAGCTGAATAGTAACTCTGCCGAGGTGCCAGGCTGCGGTTCCTCCTTGATTTCCTTATCCCTGAAGAGATCGGTGTGTCATCTTCCTTTCGATGTGTTATTACGTGTCAAGTGAGGTGCCAACCTTAGACAATAATGCAGTGTTTTGTGTAAGCTAAAATCGATGCAGGTGGAACAGGAGGCCTTGTTATGCCCCAGGGATAGACAGTGGTTTCAAACCTGTGGAAGTCTGCCTGCGGATACTTCAATCAACACTAATAAGCAGTTCTGGAATGGGGTTCTTTCTATCACGGATCAGCCATTCTCGAGGAAGAAGTACATGGGAAGGCCCCAAAGAGGGTACTGGCCCCGAACTGAGCATCAAGTAGTTTCAAGATGCTACCAAGACGGTGCAGGAAATACAAATTTTTAAGCATACGGGTCTGGAGATTCAGAATGGTCCTAGAGGCCATGCTACGGGGCGCCGACTTGGCGATCGGTAGAGTCACAGCCAAATCAGCTGGTGTAGAAAAAAACAGAAAAACGAGCCGATGCCCATGTACATTACCAGTCATAGGAGGAGTCACGATAACTCGATGAATCGAAAGGCTTCTTTGAATACATCGGAACACAACATTAGATGACAGGTGTATGCAGAGCATGTGTATCTATGCAGAGTGTGGGTTTTTACACCTACACCCATTGCACAAACATGTAATTTAAAAACCCTTCTAGGGCATTATGGGGCCCTCCTTGGCTCGGGTAGTCAATAATAAATAAGCGGCTCCGGATGCTCATTTCTTATTCTTTTTTGGGGTGTTCAAGTTCCAACCAGGACACCCACACTTTATATTCATATTGGGGCATGGTGGAGTCACAAGGACCCCCACAGTCCCTGCCGGTTCCCCAGCCAGCACCCATAGTGGGTGCCTGTGTGAGGCCGCCATTATGTTATGTTTTGTTATGTTATCCATTCAGTATAGCACATCCACTCACTGCCGGAGGTGTATCTCGGTGCTCGGCTTCTACAGTTAAACGCACCCAATAATTTAAAACAGCCAGATTTTTTTAAATTGAGCGAAATCTCAACAGCCGCAAAAGTAGCTTGGAAGTGGATTCCACGTTGTTGAAGCATTGTAAGACGCCCCATAACGCCCCATAACTTGAGGTTCGAACAGGAGAAACCGACAGAAATGCCTTTTTGCTGGATCTTATAGTGCGAGTGGGACAGTAATAACATATTTTGTCTTTAAGATAGAGGGGATTTGCCAAATAAGGCTTTATGTGGAAGCCAGTGAAGAGAACGGAGCATGGGGGCAGAAGGAGAGCCTGCTGGGAGGGTACAAACCACCCGGACAGCCGCTCGTAGGCTGGCATCAACGTGGTGTTACTGTAGTGTAAAGGGCTGATGATCAGAGCCTGGATCAGCGCTTTTCTGGCTGAAGACTTTCATCAGCAGCCGCAAGGGCGTGAAACAAGACCCTCTTATGGTAGCTCTGTGACTTTTCATGGGTAATTCATGGTCCAGTATGGTACCCAGATTTTTCGCTGATTTACTTGGACATGGGGCCAGTCTCAATTCAGAAGGCCACCAGTCTGGAGACCAGAGATGTTGAGATTTGCCAACGAGCAGAACCTCCGTCTTCTCACTGTTCAGCTGAAGACAGTTGTTGGACATCCAGGCTGCGATGTTCCTCATGCACACTTGAAAACAACACCTGGCATCATCAATGTCCTGTCTCATAGAAATTATTAGTTGAGTATCGTCAGCATAAGAGATTACTTCAATACCTGATGCTTTGACATAACGTGGGGCTCAGAAATGAGGCCATTATTTTGCCTCCGGGGCCAACCACAACATACCAACGGTTAGAAGCCACAGAGGGAGGCCCATGGCAGGTCTCCAGCCAGCAGCTCTGTCGCTTTGGGCGGGAGTGAAGTAGGGGACCCTGCCTGGAAAAGAGAAGGCAGGAAGTTAAGTTTATATATGCTGCCTGCACTCTCGAAGGTAGGGAACAAGCCAGTGTCCCTGGGATGGAGTCCCGGGGCACTGCTCTGGTGTCCCAAGGTTCCCCTATGGCTTGGGGAGGGGTCCGCAAGACCCTCTCCTCATTAAAAATATATCGGCCCTGGGAGAATGGGTCCATGGGCCTCTAGAAGGATAGGTATGGGAAAGACACACACCCCTCTCCCAAAAATAGTATGTTTTGGCCCCAGAGGGCCACCCCTCCCAACCAGGCCTAGTGGGGGGCAGGGTATGCCTAGTCTGTCCCCCTATATGTTTTGTTTATTCTTCTTTGCAGGACACAGTCCTAAAATGGCTGGCACAACATGTTTGTCCATTTGTTGCCAGCCAGGTAGATGTTATGTTTAGATCTCGCAGGTCTGTGGATCCTCCGAGTTTCTCTATTTACATACATCTGTAAACCTTAATTTGCAACAACAACAAAAGAAAACAAAGGATGGATTTATGGCAAATCACAAATAGCACAGTTTCTGGGTAAAGATCTAGCTTTCTGACGAATTTGGATTATTTCAGTTCAGTCGGTTTGGCTGTAGCGGTGTCTAATTATTTCTATGGGTAATTGCATGGGAGAAACGGGTTTTGGGACCACCCCCTCTGTCCCTTCTTGGCGGATCACCCCAAGACTTTCTAGGAAGGAGCTGAGGTGGTGGAGACTCATTTTGGGAACGTTTCCTGAAATGGTGCCAATGCTGTTAGTGAACCAGAAAATCCTTTTTCCTATGGAAACGTAGAGCTAACTAGAACAACCAAATATATATTATATATATATATATATATATATATATATATATTATACACACACACACACACACACATATATATAAATATATATATATATATATATATATATATATATCTTCAGTGAAGAGACCATAGTTACAGGAACGTTATAGTTGACATATTACATCACTGATAACATGGTCAGTGACATCACTGATGGCATCTCAAATTACATCACTGATGACATCATCCTGTGAGTGGGAGTGCTTTCTAAAAGTTACAGTGTTTAACATATGACATATGAGTAGGTGTGTAAGTGGTGGATAGAAGTATGGGTATGTGAAAGACTGTATATGAGTGAGTGGGTGTGTGAGTTTCTGTATGCGTGAACGCGTGAGTGTATGAGTAAGTGGGTGGCTGTGTGAGTATCTGTATGGGTAAGTGAGTGGGTTTGTAAGTAGCTGTAATGGTGAATGAGAAGGTGCATGAGTGGCTGAATGGGTGACTGAGCAGGTATATAGGTGTTTGTATGGGTGAGTGACAGGGTATATTAGTAGCTGTATAGGTGCATGAATGGGTGTATAAGTGGGTGTATGAGTATGTGTGGGAGTAGCTGTATGGGTGAGTGAGTGTGAGATTGTATGGGGGAGTATGTGCTTTTCTCAGTGACTGTATAGGTGAGTGAGTACATGTGTTAGTATATGTATGAGTAAGTGAATGGGTGTATGAGTAACTATGGGTGAGTGAGTGGGTGGGTGGGTGTGGGAGTAGCTGCATGTGTGACTGATTCAAGATGTGAGTGGCTATATGGGTGTTTGAGTGCATGTGTAAGTGGCTATGTCTGCATGACTGGATGGGTGCCTGGCTGTATTGGTCAGCGAATAGGTGCATGAGTGGCTGTATATGTGAGTTACTGGTTGGGTTAGTGGCTGTATGGGTGAGATGATGTGTGAGTGCCTCTATGAGTCAGTGAGTATGTGTGTGAGTGTTTGTATGGGTATGTCAGTAGTTGTGTGCGAGTGGGTGTATGAGATGTTTTATGGGGTATATATGGGTGTGTGTGGTGCTGTGGATGATCTCATCAGTGATGTAATCAGTGATGTCATCAGTGAGGTTTCTGACCAGGTCATGAGTGATATAATATGTGAGGTTATAAGCTGTGCATTGAGGAGGCTTAAGCTATCGTTACCTTAGCTAACTATAACTGCTGAATTTCTCTTGTTTTGTACTAGTGAAATGTTAGCCTAACTAGAACATCCCTGTAACCTTTGTTTTTTTTTAGAATTTCTAAGGTTTGCTATTTTTTTATTTCCTAACTGTAACCGGTTGAGGTTTGATTTCTGTGAAATGAGCATTCTACCAGACTGAATCCTGCCCTGCTAATTATCCAAGAGGAGACCGCTGTTTTGTGCAACAGCTCTACCCAGCGGGGAGTACTTTCTACTGGTTAATTAGAAAGTGCAACCCGTTGGGTAAATATATAGTGCGTATCCTATGCTACAGCTGTCTAGGAAAAACACAGAGGAACTGTCTCTAGAGACCTTGTCTGTCTGTAACTTTGCCAATATAATTGTTGGTCAAGCGTCTTATAACTTTACAAGGTGGAACTGCAGAAAAAACACACTTGGATGATTTTACAGAAGTAAGTGCTTCTTTGTTTGGTGGCGATGCAATCGTATTGCTAGGCATCAAGACCCGTCTCCAAAATCAGCAGGAAGCGCTCTCTGGGACCTTTTAGTAAGCTGTCCACCATCCTGAGATAAGGGCAGGAAGATGTTGCGTTCCGCTAATGCAGCTCCTCTGGAAACTGCACTTGCACAACTTCCATGGCTGCCCTTTAAGGATAGAATATCCTTTAAAGCACTCAATCAGAAAGGACGACACTACCTCTTTGAATTGATCAAACCATATCTTACCAAAAGGCATCTCAAACCCTCAGGCACAGCACTGACATATATTCCGAAGGTCAGCATAATTCGCCTGGGTGGCAGCTTCTTCAGACTCTTGGCTGAAGAAGAGGCTTTCTGTGAGGGTTCTAGCAAGGGGACACTCCGATTGAAGTAACAAGGCAGTCTACAAAAATCCTGACATAAAAATCCTAACCTAATGTATATGGGGTGGGGCCAAATGGGCGATTCTTCAAGGCAAATTTCCATAATCCTACATGAACAAGATCTCTGGTCTTAGCAGCAGATGACAAGAAAGAAACCGCTCACCACAGACACTACGTGAGATACTGCGCTCGAGAAAAGTAAGGTTGCAAACACCCCCCTTCATGGATTACAGATAACTTTTCCATGGAAATGCAGAGAAAACCCACTTGCTTTGCCTTAGCCATGCATTCGGAGTTAGGATGATTAGTAATTTACAGAAGTTGAGCTTCAATGTGGGCACCTCCTTTGCTTATATCTGGAAGTGCTTCCCATTGAGGTTTCATTTCTGTGAAATGAGCAACTGGAGTACATTCTACTGGCTAATTAGTATGTGCTACCTCGTTAGGTGACTGTATAGTGAATCTCCTACACTACATCGGAGTAAAGGATGCCAAGGAAATGTCTTCAGTGACCTTGTGTGTCTGCAACTTTGCCAATGTGATTGTTCCTCAAGCGTCTTCACCACATAACTTTGTAAGGTGGAACTGCGGAGAAAACACACTTGGATAATTTGTACCTTACAGAAGTAAGTGATTCTTTGATTGGTGGAGACTCAATCGTATTCCTGTGCATCAAAAAGCCCTTTCTAAAATCATTGTAGAAACGCGTCAATAGGGCCTTTTAGTAAGCTGTCCATCAACCTGAGAAAAGAGCGGGAAGATGCTACATACTGCTAATGTATACAAGGCAGGGCCAAATGAGCATGGTTTCTAGGCAAGTTTACATACTTCTAGTGTTTAAAAAGTTAGAACACTACCTCTGGTCTCAGCAGCAGGTGACAAGAAAGAACCCTCTCATCACAGACACTATGTGAGATATTGCGCTTGAGAAAAGCAGGAATGCAAACACCTCCATCATGGATTATAGATAACTCTTCACAGTGGAAATGCAGAGAAAACACACTTGGATGATTTGTACATTACAGAAGTAAGTGATTCTTTGTTTCGCGGAGACGCTATCGTATTCATAGGCATCAAGACCCCATCTCAAAAATAGGCGGGAAATGAGCTATGTGGGCCTATTTTGTTTTTGTATGGGGTCCCCATACTCCGGGCCCCCCCTTATACTATGGGAAGGACAGCCCAGTGTGCAATGGAACCACGGGGGGAGCCTCAAGGCCTCCAGGGTCCGAGCCGGCTTGCCACCTCCTGCGGGAGTTGGCACTGCTCTGACAGACAGAGGGCTGCTCAAAGGCAGCTCCCTGTCTGTCAGTGCAATGTTTTCATCTGTTTCCCTCCAAGCGTACAAGGAAACAAATGAAAACTCCACTTTCTGCAAGTCGGAGCGGTTTGACAGCTCCGGCTTGCAGAAAATGGAGATTTGTTTGATTTTACTTGGTGGGAGCAGTCAGCTCCCACCATGAAAAGCAAACAGCTACCTCAAGAGGGTGGGCACCTCAAGAGGTAGCAGGAGTCAGCACTAGGGAGTGGGGGTCCCCAGGGCCATCCATGGGTTGACTAGGGGTGCTGCGCGGCCCACCTCCATTGTAGTATGCCACAGGAAATTGGTAGTCCCCAGGGCTGCGCGTGGGGGGTGAGGTGCAGCCCCTGCATTAAATTAATGTGTAGCCCCGGGCAGGTGGTGATCCAGCCAGCATTCATATTAAGTGCCTCGGGACGTGGAGGTCTCCAGGGCCTGAGGGTGCTACCCTGCATTTAATTTTAGAGAGTTGGCCTGGGGAGGTGGCGGTCCCCAAGGCTTTCTTAAGATTAAGAAGGGGGGGCCACGAGTGCCCCCCTCCTTTTTCTAACTCCTCATACCCCTGGGACCAGGCCCATTGTGGGCCGATTTCAAATAAAGCGAATCGTGGTAAAATTGAAAAAAACTATGTTTTTAGTTCCCAGGAAGGTCCCTCTGGTACCCCACTACCACATCTAGGGGTCAGAGTATTCGTACCCTGCCCCCTTTTCTTTATGTTGAATGTGTTTTGTGGGGCTCGGCTCAAGCAGAGTCCCAAGATGGCTGCCAACACTTCTTGGTTGAAGTGTTGGCAGAGAATCAGATTACAGAACGGGGACTGTCGGATCCATGGAGGATCTGCGTCCCCATATATACAAATTTAGATTTCAGTTAATATCTATAAAACTAATGAACGGATTTACACCAAATCACAAAAAAGTGTGAACTGTGGAACAAAATCTACTTTTCTGCCAAATTCAGTGTAATTCCGTCCAGCGGTTTGGGCTGTCATTGTGTTAAAAACTCCCATAGGAATTAACATGGGGCAAACGCTTTTTGGGACCCTTCTTTTTTCTAGGACCCCGCCTGACGGGCCACCCCGAAACTTTCCAGACACAAGCTGAAGTGAGTGTCATTCTTTTGTGGAACATTTCGTGAAGATTCGTCAACCGGCGCCAAAAGTATAAGCAAGTCAAAAAACACTTTTCCTATAGTTCTAACTACCACCAGTAAGTAAATATTATATTCTAAAAAATCATGCATTGCCAACGAAGTCCCTGGCACTTAAGGGAACTACTTTATGTGTGGATATGCTCCCTGTGAAAGGAAAATTGCTGTCAATCATTGTGACATTAACTAACAGATGAAGTGGACTGGCCTCCTATATTTTATGCTGTAGTGGGCAGAAGAAATATGTGATTTTAACAGTAACAGCCCAATGGGTGAAGTGGGCTAACTAAAAGCTCCTATAAGTATATTAGGAATATAGGTTTAGTAAAATCAAAAGGCTTCTTGACTAATGCCAGACCAGATAACCAAGCAATGGCAAAGGTTGGTTGTTGCCGTCTGCCTTTTGACTTTGTCAACGCTTGTTTTGCTTTGCACGAGTTTACTGTTGGAGAAACTGCTGGGGGCCACAACGATCAAAAAATATATATTTTTTTTAAAACACACATTGGCTAAAAGCAAAAATATTTTTGGTCTCAAAAAGGATACATTGCCATAGTGGTCTCTGGCACTTCAGAGATCTACTTTGTGTGTTGATGTACTCTTAGTGAAAGGCACAATGCTGTCACTCATAGTAGAGCTAGGCAACTGCTGAAATGGGCTAACCTACTTCCCAAAGCTGTATGTTGTAGTGGGAACAATGACACAAAACACAATAACAGACCATTGGATGATGAGGACTGACTGAAAGCCCCTTTAACTGATATAATACATATATTTTAACTAAATCAAACAGCATTGTCTAATACCAGACCTACAAATGAGGGCATACCCAAACTGTCCTGAATTCCACAATATTCAGTACTTTACTGTGAAGCCCTTTTTGTTAGCCAGGAAGATGTTCACATGTTTCAAAATATGCAAAAAACTTATTTCTTCTAAGGACTAGAAAAATATTCCTTAGACAAATTAAAAAAAACATTCTTGCCAGTACCTTTTCCGCTTGATTCCAGATCTCAATTTCTCCTAGAAAATTGTCAGGCCTTGTAGAAAGGTGTAATTGAAAAGTAAATCCAAATACAGCATAAACTGATTGCAAGAACTGTAAGCAGCCTTTCATTTCGTCTCCGATCTGAAATGCGAAATAGAAGCACAAATGAGTTAGACTATTCATAATGGCCAATAGCAAATTACTAACCACTTTGGAGAAATGGCTGCAGCCTAAAGCTGGAAATGGATATACATGCTTGTAAAAGTGGAAGAGAATGACATTGTTTGCTGGACTGAAGTATTTAGCAGCCTGAAACAGATAACAGTGATCCAGCATTCAATTATATTAAACCTGTTACAAACGTTTGCAAAGGTTAGATTCTGTTGCTTAGTAGGATGTATACTAATGTGCTCATTCAAAGTTCCACTGTACAAACAAATTGAGCGCAAGCTGCGTTTGCATCTGATTTTAGATTTTCAGTTGAGCACAAATTGCACATGGACCAGGGGGCTTTACATGCACAAAACATTAAAAGGTATGGTCACTAAAACGACAACATTGTGTTATCTCAAAACTGAGAGAAAAAGCTGACCAGGGTAAAACTACAATGGTGCAGTAAGGGTATTCCTCTGGCTGTTTTATGACCCAGCTAAAACATCAGGTCTCAAATAAGGGGAAAACGGTTTACCCAAGGGGACACCCTCAATGGATCACCTCCTTCCTCTCTGGAAGAACACAGAAGGTCCATCTACCACCATTCACCTACGAACCCAAAGACATCATGTGCGGTGTCCCCAAGGATTATCCATCAGCCCCACCCTCTTCAACACCTACATGACCCCTTTGGCTAACAGTGTCTGATCCCATGGACTCAACATCGTATTCTACACAGACAACACTCAACTCTACTTCTACGAAGACCCTAGGACCTCCAGAACCAATTACCCCAAGTGCATGAGAATCATTGCCAAATGGATGAAGGACAACTTCTTGAAGCTAAAAAAGGACAAGACGGAGGCACTGATCTTCGGCAACACCACCACTCCTTGGAGCGACTCCTGGTGGCCTTCGGAACTAGGACTTTCACCCACATCGACCAACCACGGCCGGAACCTCAGCATCATCCTGGACAGCAAGCTGACGATGAAGTCCCAGATCAACGCAGTCTCCTACGCTTGCTTCTTCACACTTTGCATGCTACAGAAAATCTACAAACTGCTCCCCCAGGACACAACATGCTCTATCACACAGGCCCTAAACACCAGTCGCCTAGACAATGGCAATGCTCTCTACGCATGGATCACCAGATACCTCCTACAGAGACTACAGACCATACAGAACGCCGCAGCCATACTAATCCTCGACCAGCCTCAACAAAACCACCGCACCCCCCACCTCAGGAACCTCCACTGGTTCCCCATACAGAAGAGATGCCAATTCAAGTTGATGATCCACATATACAGGGCACTACACAACCAGCTATCAGCCTACATCAATCTCCACCAACCTTCCAGACAGCTTCGCTCCACGTCCCTTTTGCTCACCTACATCCACTTATGCAGCAGTGGAGGACACTCCTTCTCCTGCCTCACAGCTAAGACATGGAATGACCTCCCCCTGCAGCTACGGATTTCAGCCTCTCTAGCAGAATTCATAATGGGCAGTCAAGACCTGGTTGTTCGATTGAGCTCCTCAGGTCGTCAAGCACCTGGAGATTAGGTGTGCTATAGAAATCGACTGAATGATTGATTGATTTACACTACTCATTGTTCAGTGCTTCATGCTTTTCACCATTTCAGAATTGGCGAAAAATATACCAATATCATGAGAGCTGGGTGCTTTACTGCCTACGTTTTAAAATGTGAGAAACAAAACAATGGGGAATTTTCACAACAATCTATTGCAAAACAAAACATTTACCCACAGCTGATGTAAAGGATATGAAAAGCATATTTGTGAAGGGCATAAAATAAGAACATACTACAATCCCAAATGTAAAAACTTTGATGGGCTGCTCTTTTTAAAAATGTTTACCCTAAAGTGCAGAATAACAGCCCCCATTAGTAGTACCTGATCCATTGTACAGAAAATATGAGCATCATCCTGTTGGAAGCGTCGAACCCGGGTCAATCCACTTAATGTTCCAGACAGCTCATTCCGATGCAAAACACCAAAGTCAGCATATCGAATTGGCATTTCCCGCCACGATCGTGGCCGATGGGAAAACATTAAACTACAATCGAGCAGACAAACATTGATTCAGTCATAGGAGTAGAAAACATTTATGGTAATACATAGCTATTGAACAGTTTGATATGCATAGCTGGAAACCTAGGTATTCATCTGCTGAGGACATGAATTTTCAATTTATCACAATTGTTTCTCAACTACAAGGTCATAAACCCAGCAGAATAAAGCCTATGGTTCTACCCATGCCCAATAGAGTGATGTCCAAAGAGGTGAGTATGTCCACCACGCAGATGAACCATTCACCTAAGAAATAGACATATCACAACTTTGTGCATGCAGAAAAAGTTCAACTATGGGACTTATGGGTTCTTATAAGTTTATTCCATTTTTGATAGCCTCTATAAGCACAGTTAGGCAAGAGAATGATGCTTGCTGCAATAACGGTTGGGAAACAACACAGCCCCCAGAATTGTAGCGCAGATGTGTGTTGTACTACATTAGCTATCCATTAAAATGATCAAACTAGCACAAGTGCGCTACATTTGGAAAAGATCCCACCAAAATAATCAGTTTTGCTCTTTAAGATAGACAAAGGTTTATTGTCTCTATGAGTATTTATTTGAACCCATGGAAATGATGACCAACTTCCAATTTTCAGTGTACGCCCACTCATACTAGTGCATTGCTATTTGTAAGCATAGCTACTGTTACGAATTCTTGACAGTGATCCACTGCCTGACATAACGTAGTCTTCTCTCGACAAATATACAGAAAGAGAACTTTCAATGCAGAAAAATTGTTATGCATGCCACGCCACTGGTGTGCCTCGATTACTAAATATTAATTTCATAAGTACTACTAAAGCATGAGAGAATTTGGGATTTCAAAAAGGGATTTTGAGTAGCTCTTCTAACCTAACAAGTATGTGCAAAAAAAACCCATCCGAAGGCAGAAACAAATTACATTACCCAGTCATTCAGGTTAATATAGTCACCCTATGTTGGCTTAATGGACCTGTGCACACTTTCACATTAGGCCCGTTAGCCAAATGATGGAAACGGCATAAGCAATATACAAAGACTCTCCGGTAGGGCTACTTTACTCGGACAATAATGTTTGCTTTTGGTAATCTGCTGGAGGTATAGTGTGCCTACCTAGATGTCATGTGAACCAAAGGCTGGCAGTAAAAATCGGTGTTTCATGGTTAGTAACTATACTTACCAATGTCCTGGGCAGTTCATAGGTTTAAGTGCAAAAGTTTCCTTCTCGACCTCAAAAGAAAACATGTTCTCACTGTAATGCTGCCAATGGCCTGAGGTTTCCCAGAGTTTGCTGTTGTAGATGTTGGGAGTTGCCACTTCAGTGAAGTTACGTTTGATGTATTCTTCCTGGACAAAACCAAGATGAATCCCTTGAGATTAATTGTGATAACTAATACGTCTTTATTAACACACTGGAATAACAAGTTCTTCCACCATGCAATTCGTACTCATTGCCATATGATTTTGCTTATTTCGTATTGATCCATCAATTCCCGTTCTTCAGCAGAATCTCAACAAACCAGAGGTGTTTTAGTTAAAACCACGTGGGCATATCATAGGACGTTCTGTTTAGGTCAAAATAAATGCTCACATGCTCTGTTCTTGAACGATTAGAGCCATGAGCAAGTTAACTTTTAATAATATCTCCTCACATAAACCTGTGAATGGTAAAGAAGTAAGGTGCCCATGTGCCGGTTAGTTGCATTACTGCCACTACAAGTGAATAGGGAAGCCAATTTAGGTCATGTGCTAGACACTGGTGAAAATGAGTTCCCCAGCTACATGATGGCTTCAATGTAAAGAGGGATGTTTGGTATCAAACATTTCATATTAATAAACCCACACTGATGCCAATGTCGGATTTATTAATACATGCACACAGAGACGTGCCCCCTGAAAATCTACCATCCCCTGGTGCTGACTGACTCGCTTTCGGCAGCCCACCACCAGAGATGAGTGTCTGACCTCCAAGGGTGAGGGGGCCTTTGCTCTCCGGGGGCCATAAAACAAGCCTGCTTGGACCGAAGGTGCTTTGCGCCCCGCTACAGGATGACCTGCAGATTAATATGGGAGGTTCACAGCGCCTACTGCCTTTGGTATGTGGATCTGGTGTCTCTCACTCGAGAAGAAGTGGACTCCCCTAGACCCCTAAATTCAATGTTATGGGGAGCCCCTGGCACCACAGAACCATATACTGATGACCTACAAAGAAGGACACTGAATTTCCCTGTCAAAACTGCACCAAAGAAGCCTTCTCCTGCAGTTGTGTCTCCAAAGCCTGGGAGGACTGCCTGCCTTCAATAAAGACTCAAGAACTCCTGTGGAGCAGCGGAGCTGCTTCCCTGCATCCTGCAGTCACCCAAAGAGACCTGATAGGACTCCAAGACCATGACAACCTGACACCCGCAAGCACTACTGCACAAACCCGAGCGGAAGTGGGCCAAAGGTGCCAGCGTGCTCACCCAACCCTCCAGGAGCAAAGCACACCTTGGACTTGCCCACTGACTTCCCGAAGCCGCCTGCAGCACCTGTTTACAGGCCCCCTCTCCCACTACTGCTCCATGTGATGAAAATCCAACACCTAAAGAAACCTCTGCACCCGTCGCTCCTGGAGAAGAGGACCAAAGATACCCACGCGTCCCCGAGCATCGTTAGAGATGAGCCCATTTGCTGGTTCAGATTGACTGGTTTCTTTGTCCACGCCTGCAGCCTCTTTTTGACTGAACTGATCCCCATAGGATAACGTTGCCCCCCCCCCCTTCCTCCACCTCCCCCCGGTGCTGAAAAGCACCTCTGCATCCGGCTGCCCCAGTTCTGCCCGAGGTAACACATTGGTGCTGCTCGGACCTTGCCCAATTTTCACCTTAACTCCAGGAGATCGGTCCTGTAAGTCACTGAGAAGTGGCTGAATGCAGTACATGTTTTGCACCCATGGGATAACATTGGGCACACGAAGAGAATTATACCTCTGCACCCGGCCTCCCCAGTGCTGCCTGGTGTGACCTCTTGGAGCTGCATTGGACCATGTACTATACACACCTCAAGTCCAGAACACTGGTCCTATAAGTCATTGTTAAGTGACTGTGAGCAGCACATGTTTTCTACCTAGGTGAATGTTGCCAGAAGTGCTTCAAATACTATTCAAAACCTGGTTACAACAAACCTGCAATTTTAAAAAGTACTAACCGGATTTTGATGATCTTAGTGCCTAAAGTTATTTAAAGATATGCGTTATTTTTTATAAATAGTGTGGATGTCCTTATTGAGTCGTGTGCATCATTTATTGACTATTGTGTGTATCTGCAGATGTCTAACACTCCTCTTTGGTAGGTCTAAGGCTGCTCGAGCACACTAGTCCCTAAAAGAGCACCTCGGAATTGCTAGAGCGAGCTCCTGTCTGCTAGTAAGGGAATACCTGAATTCTTTGCACAGTACAACTCTTTTTGGTATACCATATAAAGAGCTGGCTTCCTATAGGTAGTTTCTGTTCACTAGTCGTAATGCTGTATTAAGTGACACCAACAGCATCAATTCAAGGTACGATCGCTGTACGGGTCCATATACATCAGGTTTAGCCTTCAGTACACCAATTTGAACTATGTTATTCAGAACATCTTGTGTCAGTTTTACCATACATATTCTTAGGCATCATGCAGGAGGTGGATTTTCGTACCAACGGATGGGACCACAATATCTTACTCATTCAAATCGGGTATGAGCTACTACCTCACCTCTGCAATGCCAGGCTCTTCAAATGCTTTTCCCCCAGAGGGCTGTCTGTGCATTCAATTACTGTACGTAAGAGAATCTGTTAGGGTTTTGCCTTCCAGCTGACCTCTCATATATCCAATGCAGTGTTCTTTATCAGCTATACAATAGCTTTGTTTCTAACGTAAGCAGTATGCCTGCATCTGATCTCTGCAGTACTCTTTGCATGGACCTAAACTATGCACTGTACATGCACCTGGCTGGCTTTTACAGTATCCCTGTTCCTGACATCTGTAGTGTCCCTGTGCCTGGCCTGTGCAATATCCATAATCCTGGCCTCTGTTTTAAACATGATCCTGGGCTCTACAGTATCCACGTGCCTGGCCCCAGTAGTATTCATAATCCTGGCCTGCAGTAAACACAAGACTCGTCTCTGCAGTATCCACGTGCCTGGACTCCACAATATTATTTCAAAAGGCCTTCCTTGTAACACTGATCCTGGTCTCCGTAGTACCCTTGTTTCTCAACCCCGCAGTAGCAGTTCACCTGGCCCCACAGTTGGACTTCGACTGGCCTCCACGTTGTCCATGCACCTGGCCTCTGCAACGTTCGTACAATCTCACCTCTATTCATTCATTTATAACTTTATTTCGATCATCGAAGATCATAAAAGTGAAAAAAAAACATAATAAAAGCATCATTCGTTGTGCATTTAAACCCACAAGTCAAAACCATCAAAGCTATGGCAATGTACAACTGGATCAAATTCTCTTTGTGTAGAACATCACACCAGTCCCATAAATTGACTGTATGGTAAAACCTATACAGTTCCTTAGAGCTACGCTGCGGAGTCAGAGTTTGCTAACAGGTGGGCCTTTCACGCAAATTTTGCATTAAAGTTTAAATTCTTCTTAGGGACCATAAAGGAACCTCAGCTTACAGCTCTTTTATATCCTAATGATGTGTAAAATAGCAATAAGCCACTAAGCAATAAAGTGCAACATTTCTCCTTTGGTTCCTAGACAATGTCTAGCATACCGAATGAAATAAAGTGCCATTAAGATACAAAATATAGCTATTAAAGTGCTTAGAAACATTGGTTTAAAATACAATCGCAAAGTCAGAGCAAATGAGAAAGGAGTACATAAAAAGATATATTTTATCGATGTATCTATTTTCTGGACTTCTGATGAGGCCAAGAGATCCCTTAGGGGTTCTTGGTAGGCTGCTAGAGCAGTCGAAGTCCAAAGTCTAAGCCAATATAGCAATGGTCTGGTCTCATCTTTCAGTGAGATCTTCCTAAAGGCAATTTCGAGAAACCGGGAGATCAGGGGCGAGCTTTTTGGGAGGGTAAAAATAGATCTTCCGCTTAAGTTAGGATTTTGCAGTTTGCGCATACACAAATCTCCGAGCCATAGAAGATGGCTCCCAGCACCTTCACGTTATAGAGCTCTATGCCGGGGCAGCTCTTTTTGAATGAGTTGGTTTAAAGATCTTTGATAGTCAGAGATATAATGTACTAAAGAGCAGTGAGATGTTTGTACCTGCATAGTCCAATCCAGGTTTGGTGTTCGTATTAGAGCCAAATAGTCAAAGTTAGAAACCTGCTCTATAAGATCATTGTTGGCATATAGCTTACATTTAAAATGTTTGTTTTTTGCAGGGTTAAATACCATAAATTTAGTTTTTAAGCCATTTAGCTCTAACACACACTCCACAAAAATTACTGTAGTCATTCAGTGGCTGCTGTAGACCTTTAAGTGATTTGTTATCAGCAGAGTATCCTCTGCAAAAAGTAGAGCAGATACTCTCCTCCCTGCTACTTTAGGAGAGTTACAGCCATCCCTATCCAACCAATCCACCATATCATTTATATATAGTGAGATCAAATATGGTAATAGAAAAAAGCACTTTGTGGCCCTTTTCCAAGGCCGTACCTCTCTACTCTGGGGGTAGGCTAACCAATATCGCTAACTGCTCTTTCTCTTTATTCACCACCATCGCCAAAGCCTCTGGGTGTTTTTTTGACTCAACCCGATATGATAGCTTTACAATTATTAGAAAGCTCAACATAGCCAACTTGTGTACAACCTTGGATTTGCGTGGCATGTGCTAACTTAGCCAGCAGCGACATACTAAGGGCAATGAGGTCACTGTCGGCCTCTTCGATAACTACCATATTGTGCATGGAAGACCAACCAGTCAAACTGATTGAAAAATAGTCTCACCTCTTTATATACATTGCTTATGACTCTGCTAGTCTATTGCCTTAGTATTTGCATTATGTATTGCACTAACTCATTCCACCTTATGCTTATCCAGGAGAAGTAACTGCTCTAGCTGTCCTTGAAGTAATGATTTAGTAAATTCCCTGGTCTTCATTATTGATACTTGTGAGGTTTGCTCCAGTCTACCTAGGTTCACCTTCTTATGTAGCACTTCCTTTTCAATTGTCATTTTCATTTTTCCTGCTCCATTCTATCTACTGGGTAAGTGGGTCCATTCCTCTGGCAAAACAAATTCTTACAACTGATTGCCATAATATTTTCAGTATTCTACTGCTGCTTAAATAAAGTCATGCTGATTCATACCTTGTAACAAAAGCCAATTGTATTTGTCCTGGCTGGAATATGAGCCATGGAGTTTTTATAGCTCTAATACCTGCACAAGAATCTCAAACTGCTCTCAGTAAACCAGAGATATATTTCCTGTACAATAAAAAAGGCTTTTCCATCTGCCTATTGGTTGATTCACAAGCAAGGCTGTAGTGCTTCAAGAAACATGAAAGCTTGTAAAAAAAACTTCAAAGGAGACATCAACTAGCCCAACAATATGGACATATTATTGCTGAATTTTCTGTCTAAATTGACTTCCTCCCAACGCTTTAAATACAGTTTCATCCTTGCCTACATGTTTGTATTTATTGCTTATTCTTTCCACAGAACTTGCATTCCTCTTTATGCCCATTTAGTCTAATCACAGTCACGGGCACTAACAAACTAAAAATATTTCTTCCTTCAACCTCAAAGTCTTCATTGAAATATGGATTAGTAACTTATCAAGCTGGTTTTAGCCATGTCATCTCTAAAACCAATTGTGTGGAAAATGTAAGTAAGAGTAATTACCTTAGCACCTAAATTTAACTTAATAGGATTTTACCTCTGCTAACAAAACATTTCATAAGCAATCAAATCTGTCTTGAACAAGTGGATTTTAGCCTGCAAAACACATCAGCTGTGTATTTAATTGCATTGCATGTGAACCAGAATCCTTTTGTGAAATGAAGATGTCACTCATATTGGAGAATAATCTGTTTAAGATTAATTTCTTCTGAAATGTGTAACCAATATATTTTGAATAATTTTGATGAACGTTGTACAATTATCGAATTTCACACTAATATTATTTGAGGACTTTGTACAATCAAGGATTTTATGCTACATTATGTATTTTAATAATATGTCTAAATGAGGGGACTAGTTATACTAATAAAGTGAATATATCATGTTACAGCTGGTACTCCCAAAGCAAAAAATTGTTTGTTAATAGATGTAACATCAACCTGACCACATATATCTTAAAAGTATCCAAGACTGCTCAATTTCAATTCAACCTCATGCGAAAATTTAAGCCATCCTTTTCACATCAACATTTCAGGACCACCTTTGAAGCACTGATAGTATAACCCTACATGGTGCAGAATTACTTACTTGCAGGTCTACCTAAAAATGCTATACTGCTATCCTATTTGCAGCCTTACAACTTGTCAGAGAGGCAAGGAAATCAGACCAACCTATTCTTGAAGATCACTACTCAATATACAGTGTTCGATAGAATGCTTATCTTACAAAGATGTTTGACATGGCAGTCCTGCTTACTTAATAGACAACATGTAGTTCAATTAAGAGGACCACATTTTGTCTGATGCTGGAAATCTCTAAAATAGCAAAAGCAAAACTTGAAACCAATGGAACCATCTCCATCCATATATCAGATCCAATTATTCCCGGCTTTCTTTAAGAAGTACTCTGAAGAACACCCTTTTCAAAGTTTTCACTGTGAAACTGTAATGCTCTCTCTATCAACTCTCTTTACATTTATGTCACTACCTTCCTCAACACCACGTGTCAAATTGTGCCTGATTCTCATTGTATAGTTATTGTATTTCCTGTTATTTGTGAAGAGCTTGGTAACAATGTGGTTAGCTCCAAGACTTATAAATAAGTATAATGAAAATTATTAAACAAATACACTGTACAAGTTACGTGCCTCATTCAATCTAGTAGAACCTGGAACTCTATACTTGCTTCTAGTAAGTAGGTATGCTTGATGCAATTCCAAAATAAGATCTTTGACCAATGGAATCTGGCAATGCTTTTCAATTACAGTATGAATAATTTTAGAAGAACTGTTTCTACGGAGGGCTGTGCACACATGGTTTCCTTATATCCTTGTTAATGTCCGCAATTCAGCCTGGGTATTCTATTCAAAAGAAAGAACCTGCAGAGCTTGATAGGAGTCTAGTTTCTTATTCTAATTCCATTTTTAGTGAGTGATCCAGACTAGCCAAAGAGTTCCGCAAACCAAAATTTTGTGTTGTGCTTGATCACATTTTTCATTTCAGTGCATGAGAGGTTCACTTTTCTGTTAAGAATCTTGTTAATTGGGCTAGAGCAGTCTTATCAGATAAAAACATACACATCTTTTGATATTTTTATTTGTTGCCTGTATATACATTACACAGATTATTAAAGGGCCATTCTAGAAAGGACACACTACGTCATGCCATGAACAAACACTTAACTATGCAGGTGCTCATATACTTTTCCTTATTTATTCCTCCCTAAAATAGTCTCAATTTCTTAAGTCTTTTAGTCTTTATCCATCATACAAGAAAGCATGACAGTTGTGGGCTGGGCTTTCCGTTACAAATACTGTCATATCAATTTCTTCTTGCAGACAGTGACTTTTCCAAGATGATCCGTTAAGGAAGCACAACTCAAGTGAATAACGTTACAGACCAACTACCTCGCCTGCACACATCTAGCAACCCAAGATTTATGCAACTCCCCCCCACAGTTTTGTTTGTTTTCTACAGCCAATCCCCCACTGAACAAGCTGTATGCCAGTCCTCATGTCAAAACCTTGCCAAAAATGTTTACTCTCCCAGATAAGCAGTCTGCTTTCACTTGTAGTTTCTTCCCCTTTATGCAGCAGGACTTCTCTTCTTTATGCGGACTGTTTGTAATCCCCCAGACCTCTCCCCCCAAAAAACGCAACATTGACTCTTGATATTTTCTAGATATGGGAGGGAAGGTCCCAGAGGTGGTCAAGGAAGCCTAGAAGCTACACTGGATGCTCCTTCAGAGAACAGCAACCCACAAGCCCTGTTAGATCCGCTCTCCTGTAAATCGATTTTTAATCAGTCAATAACCATTAGTTTTATGCTAGAACCATACAAAAGTTAGATTCTGCTGTCATATTCACATGATACAAATCAGAGGGTCATTGCCACCTAATAGCAAACATAACACTCCATTTAGTAATACATCATTACACTGTATGGACTCTCTTAGCTACACTGTCCACAGTAGATTGGTCTTTTCGAGCCCCGTTGGAGGGCATTTTGATGATCTTCACAATAACAAAATACTTTATAGACTCCTTGTATTCAGTATACCATATAACATTCTGAACAGCAGGACAATGGAAACAGTAAGAACCTTTCAGTGTTTCCTAAGGTGCACAAAAAATGATTAGTATTTCTCTGCTCAACAAAAGATTCTGACTCTCCAACATGAGAAGTTAACAGACTGGCTATCTTCTTACAACCTTTTACCCACTATGCTAAGAAGCTTGACACATGCTGACAAGAGCATCTCAGAGAAAAATCAACGCTTTTGGGAAAGTAGTGTCGATCCTCCAGGTTTTAAGTAGCACCAGAAATTCTTAGTGTGAGAAATGAATGCTATTCGCTTTTAGAGGAAATGACTGATGTTGATATCACACTGTAAAGCCTATGGATCTGAGAGGTGGATGGGTTGGGATGATGATCTGCTCTTACTGCAATGAACTGGTGTGGCATTTTCAACCAAACAGGACATTTGATTGTTATCGTACTTGGTGCCAAAAATGCAAATATTGAAAAATAACAGTTGTGTACATTTCTGAATGTTGATGATGGACTTTATTTTTGAATCATAGTTTTTCTTACAGGGACTGAAAAGATGCTTCTTATTTATATACCTCATCACTTGAGTAAGGACTGGTCATGAATGACGGCTTGCATGGTCACCTTTTTCCTGTGACTAACGTACAATTATTGTTTCAAACCTATATATGGCAGCCTCCATTTTTGCTGTGCAATTCCTAGGCTACTGCACTCAATTGTGAGTTAGTTATAACTAAATTGAAGCCTAAAATTTATAAACATGCAGCTAATCAATGCAAAGTGTCAATATACTGGTAAACAAATCGTATTTTTTTCCCAAATTTACCCTGGCAGTTAAGCCAACTTCATATATTCAATACAACTTACCTTTATAAAATCAATGAGTGTATTATAGAGAAAGGCACCTCTGGGAAGAAAGAAGCAGCTCCCTGGGCTGAGGTCATGGAAAAAGAATAGCTCCTGCTCCTACACAATCCAAATAAAAGAATAGATGCTTAGCTCACAAGCAAGAAACGAGATTTACTGACAAGGAGACACCACACGGCACAGTAGACTGAAAATTACACTCACACAAAAAGCCGGTGGGTACATCCAACACAAAGATATACCACATAGTCAGCAACACTGTGAACATTCTAACTCTAACCGCAATGATAGGGACATTCCACCATCCTACAAGATTTGTATGGAAATTATGAAGCCCTTCAGCTGTACGTGTCCCAAATGAAAGTAAAAATGAGTTCCATTTCTAAGATAGTGCCCCATACCTTATAATATCACAACAGGTTCTTCCTGAAATCGAACAATGCTCAACATTCTCATGAGACAACGGGTGTCACACATCTTCAGGAATGGACCAGAAAATGATACACAATACACAGTAAGGTCTCTGAGAAGAAATCCCAGTAGTGGAAATCGCACAATTTAAACTGCTCACAGAAATACATACAAACCCACATTACCAATGAGGACAAACATTTTTACATATTCCTTTAGAAGAGTCTTCATCAAAAAGGAATGAGTGATCGATCAACAGATCATAAATCTAGAATGACAAAAACTCCATTCCAAGGCTCTTCAGACCACAGTCCCAAATATCCTCTTCAAGAGTGATGGTATCTTGACACATTAGTTCTGCTGAAACCAATTATGAAAGTCATCTAAAATTACAATTTGCCTAGCGCAGCATCAAAGTAGACTATTTTACAATAATAGATGGAAAAATTACAAAATTATATAAAATACATTTTTGAGTATCACATGCTCAAAAATATTTAATGGATAATTATCTGTGCTAAATAATCATTTACAGCATTACGACTTCAGTGAGATGTGGCAGTAAAGCAAAACGATATAGAAACATGTCCTTCTTAAATGTGGCACAGGCAACATCAATGACTTACATACATTACAACATTTATCCCGGATTGGTATCACTTGTCCAGTGTAAATCATTTAAATGGTCACGATCTCCAGTAACCTGGTCACACTAGTTGATTGGTAAAACACAAGCCTAGAGGTGCAAACTTCAGAGTCTCTATGGCTCACTCAGACAAGCTACATTGAATTGGTTAGCGATACCAAAATTCCGATATTAGAATGGAATGCAACTGTTTCATATTTTTGTGTCCTCCGCCAAGTTTTTGAGGTGCGTCAAATGGAACATTGTAGTCTTGCAGCAATCAGTGATCACTTACGTCATCAACAATCTGCAAACCATTCACCTTTTTTGGGCACAGTAGACTGATCAATAAAGCATATGATGTTCATTACAATGAGGACCTGTGGCTCTAAGACTAATGTGATGGTCAACGCCTTTTTCTTGCTGCCTTCTGTCTCGAAGTTAAACTCAAAGAGGATGATGTTTATTTGACTAATTTTCAATTTCAAAGACCAGTAGTTTAGGAACTAGGATTCCTTGAAGAATAAATGTATGCCATAGTTAAGAATGCTAACCAAAGCTAGTCAACCACCAATCAGATCTCGCCGCTGTAACAGGGGTTCACTAGCAATGCTGTAGTACAAATGATCCCAAAAATGTTGCAATTTTCTGTAAAACGTTTTCTTAATCTCAAAGAATCACTTTGAGTTACTTTAGTGCCACAGCTTTCCATAGAAAAGGCCAACCTTAGCTACACATGAACAGAGTAGTAGTCATCTGTGGCTAGTTGACCAAGGGTGTTCTATATGCTCGATCGCAGTGCAACAAATGATAACACTTTTTTAGCATATTTTAAATTCTCCATGACTGCGATCTACAAAATCCCTTTTCTGAGTCAGAAAGGTTTTACTGACTAGCACAAGGGGTTCTGAGACTCATTAATGAACTCAATTAGGAGGGAGTATAAAAGGGACGGCCTTTTATAACTTTGAGTCGCGATGATATGAATCAAAGGTTTGTTGCCGACAACTGATTTGGAGTGGTATCTTTCCCCGAAAGGCGTTACAACAAACAAAAGACAAGAGTGGAGTGGGAGCTATCCCTGAGAGACAACTTCTCCTTTGTTAATCGAGTAGATGGCTTCATGTGCAGCGCACACAGTGGCCCGGGGGACAACAACAGTCTACCTCTCTTGTCTTCCCCAAACAAAAACATTCTTTAAATGTCAGCACCTGTCCTTTTAAGAGAAAAAAAGTTGCATCAAGAAAAAAGGTCGTGGGGAACGCAAGAGAAGGGATGGAGATTGAAGTATGCTGTCCGTTGTTGGTCACCAACTATGTGTTCATAGTCAAGTGCAGGGGGTTGCAAAGAGCGATTTTTCCCAATATTCATATGGCAGGTGGTTTTGCAACATACTGTGAATCGACAAACTGCAATGTGACTTTTGAACAAAGGCTGCATAGCAAATTGAATACCTGTTTACAGTGTTCAGTTTGCACAAACCGGTTGACTAACAGGAATTAGTACATCAAGCCTAAAGTGCTCACCATCCACTTGCTTTAACTATTATTAGAATTTGTGATAAAAAGTGTAAGAATAATTGGTTTCCCTTGTGTAATGAATTGAGCCTACTTCCAGTGAACACAGTGAAAGATATCCCGGATGCAGTCATATTGTTCCAGTCCTTACTAATTAAAGGGTATTTAGGGCCAGTGTCACATTAAGGATTTTTGGGACCCCGGGCAAGATGTATTTTGGGGCCCACTGTCCGAAAAAGTTTGAATTTTACAACCCATAGTGAGGTAACTGAAGTTAGTAGAATGGAGTAAAATATTAAACTATATTGAACTGTTAGAAACATACTCACAAAATGGCTGATCTATATCTTGGCCAAGGCCACAAACAACCTTAAGCTTT